>NC_056735.1:777064299-777094299 GCF_019279795.1 Protopterus annectens
GATATGAACAAGTTTTTTCAAAACGGTATTTATTCTCCAACACAGCAGTGGTGAATTTATTATGGTAAATACAGAACGAGAAGTGAACAATAAGGACAAAGTTGGCAACAATCCATTTCCCATGGCCATGAGTTTGAATAGTTCAAATGTTTCCACACAAGCTGTTATTTCAAAACAAGGTACTGTATCTGATGATCGTAATAACAGTAGAACTAATGTTAGTAATGAGTGTTTCAACGAGCATGGACACGATTGATATAGTTGGGCAGCAGGACGCTAATAATAGATATGAACAAGTTTTTTCAAAACGGTATTTATTCTCCAACACAGCAGTGGTGAATTTATTATGGTAAATACAGAACGAGAAGTGAACAATAAGGACAAAGTTGGCAACAATCCATTTCCCATGGCCATGAGTTTGAATAGTTCAAATGTTTCCACACAAGCTGTTATTTCAAAACAAGGTACTGTATCTGATGATCGTAATAACAGTAGAACGAATGTTAGTAATGAGCGTTTCAACGAACGCATGGACACGATTGATATAGTTGGGCAGCAGGACGCTAATAATAGATATGAACAAGTTTTTTCAAAACAGTATTTATTCTCCAACACAGAAAGTCCACGTATGGACAATCCTAGTTCTCCTTTGATACATGACAAGGGACAGAACGCAGTCTCTTTGAAAGACTTGATTTATTATTTAGAAAAAAGACTGTTTAAATACAAAACTACTAAAATAGATATTGCATATTTTAAACAGTGTCTTTTTTAAAAAAATTGTGCCACAAGGCTTAAGAATTTACAAATTCCCATTTGGAATTACATATACAGATGAAGTTATGAATGACTATGTACATTATTTTGATGAAATAGGTCTAGGACTTATTAAAAAAAACTTGTATTATTATGAAAAACATAATGAAGAAACATTATTAGAGGTTCAGGACTTGGATAAAAAAGTTAAGAATGATTTGATGTTTTCCCATTACAGTGCTTTATACTTTAGGATGTTAGATAAGGTTGATAAAAGATGTTATAGCATTTTTCAAAAGAAAAAACGTAAATTAGAAAGGGACCAAAAACGTTATTCAAACAAGCAAGTTTATATTTATAAATCAGATAAATTAGGTAGATATTCCCAAACTAGGCAAGGAAAGTCTCAGGCACTACCATCACATTTGTCTGAGAGACATGATACTGGTTACATGTCACCTAGGTATAGAGATGTAGTGAGAAATAATGTGGGATGGGATGATATCGAAGAAAATTCCAATAACCCACATCATCAGGAAGGTGAGGATTTTCCAGGGGTCAGACGCTCACAAAGACTGGCACGGTACTATACAGAGAAAGGGGAGTACAACAGACAGTACTACCCACACAAGAGAAATCTTTATTAAGTGATATTAATTCCAATACTTCTTTTGATAATGAGGATTGTATTGTACACCAGAAAGAAGGGTTTACAATATATAATTATTCAGATAGGTTTATTACGGATGATTACTTTAAATTGTTTTCTAAGGGTGTAAAATTTATTCCTTCAACTCCAAGAGATGTTGTTGATAATATAGTAGCTTTAAAGTTATACACCAGAAAACTTAATTTAGAAATCAGTTTAGAACATCAAGAAACTGAAAGTGGTAATTTTCCTCATTGTTATATATTACCAAAGAAAAAAAGTATATACAACCCCACCCTACATCCCTTGGTTGAGACATGAGAGGTTGGTTATGGAAGATATTTACAATATTTTCAAACATCACAAGAACAACAATAATTGGAATTTAACCAATGGAGGACATGAATTATTAAATGATCTAAGTAGAGATAAAAATATATGAGTCATGATCCCGGATAAGGGGGGTGGAGTGGTGTTATTCCGAAGTATTGATTATTCGGATGAAATGTTAAATCTATTATTTGATAATAGTACTTATATAGGAATTTCTAAAAACCAGATAAATATAGCATATTCTAGAATTGATTCTTACTTGGAAGAATATCTATTGGATGGCAGAATTGACAAGGACATTTATGAATTTTTATATAGAAAAGACCCAGTAGTCCCTGTTTTTTTTCGGTATCCCCAAGATACATAAAAACATCAGCAAACCACTGTTTAGGCCTTTTGTAGCTGCTAGGGGGATCCAAAATCCACCCTCTAACTGTATTTATAGATTCTTGTGTACAACATGTTATTCATAATGTTTCACATCTACGTAAAGATTTTTGGGAATTTTTGAAGAGTATTAAACAAGAATTATTTACCGGTGATGTTGTCTTCCTTACTGTGGATATAAAAGATCTCTTTACTAGTAGTCCAAAAGTAGAAGGTTTGACCTTATTTGAAGAGGTACTTTTTCAATATTCAAGATTAGAGAATGATATGGTCAAACTTATTTGTGAACTCATGGGCATAGTATTAGAGAACAACTTTCTTTGGTTCGAAGGTGAATATTACCAACAAATAATGGGTGTCCCCATGGGAGCAGCATGCTCACCTGTCTATGCCAACCTTGTTTTGTTAGGTTGGGAGGACAAATATGTCATTGGGGGGTTCCTACTGGGGTAGTATAAAACTGTATTTACGTTATTTGGACGATATTTTTATTCTATGGACAGGTACGGAGTTTGACATCCCTAAATTTATACATTATCTAAATTCTAGTACCCATTTTTTGGATTTTACATATCAGTATAATAAGAATTCCATTAATTTTTGGATACAACAATTTCAAAAGAAAAAGAAGGATTTAAATCTTTGGTATATAGAAAAAAGACTTTTTGCAATGCTTATTTACACTTCGAAAGTGAACACCCGTTGGGACAAAAAATAGTATAGTTAAAGGACAAGCTATTAGGGTGGCCCAGATGACTTCTTGTCAAGAAGATTTAGTTAGAGAATTTAATACTATTTCCAATATGTTTTTAGAGAGGGGTTATCCACAAATGTTTTTAGATAATATTCTTCGGCCACCAAACCAGGACCGAAACACTAAAGGTGGAGGAGTGTCAATATTCACCAAGGATATTCACACCACCAGGCTAGTTGGCCAACACAATGTGTCTAAAATTCTCCAAGTGCAACTAACACTAGGTAAGACTGCAATCCAAATTGTAGCTTGCTACAGATCCCCCACCATACCCCAAGATTCTCACTACACCTTTCTAAACATACTGGAAAATATTAAGATAGAACCAAACACCCTAATACTGGATGATTTTAACTACCCTGCCATTAACTGGGAAAACTACTCATGTCCCAACACCTTTATGCTAACGGTTCTTGGAATTCATAAATTCCAACGCCCTGGATCAACTAATCCATAGTCCCACCAGGGGCTCCAATATCCTAGACCTGGTCATTACCAACATGGGAAATCAATGCTCCATACCTATGGTCACCCCCTCGTTAGTCAGGTCTGGCCATAAGCTAATCACCCTTAACATCCACATCCCACCCCCACCCCCCAGTAAAGAAACCACCATAAAAAACTTCTCTAAAGCCAACTTCATGCTTCTCAAGTCAAAAGTGACAAACTTCATGACACCTATGCAGATGGGAACTGAAAGTTCAACTGCTGAATCCTACACTACGGCACTGTACGAGCACATCCACTCATGCATGAATCGTGCCATCCCAAATAGAACCAAAATGCTCTCATCCAAAAAAATGAAGACAATCTGGTGGTCCCCTGCCATAAACAAACTTTACAACAAAAGGAAGAAACTTTTGCAGAAAAGAGGAAAATCCCAGGATGCAAAAAGCTCCCTTACTAGCCTCAGTAAGAAACTGAGATGCCTCATAAAATCCTCCAAAGCTAGTTACGAAAATAAAATTGCCAAAGATTCCAAAGACAACCACAAAGCATTCTATAATTATGTCAAGAATCTAAATGGCAATGCTCAGATCTGCTCTGAGCTAAAACAGAATGGCATTAAATATACTGATCCGAAGGATATTGCCAATATCCTGGCAGATCGATTCAGTGCCAACTTCACCCCACTCTCACCCCCTAAATGGCCCATCTCAATACCGGAAGATTGCCAAATTCCAGTAATAATGGCCACACAGGTACAAAACACACTCTCTTAAAGCCAAGAATACAGCATCCATGGGACCAGATGACATCCCGGGCTGTGTACTACATGAACTACAATATGAACTGGCACCTCACCTAAGTGTCATGTTTAATCATAGCCTCACCTCAGGTTTCGTGCCCACTGAGTGGCGCCGAGCTATAGTTATCCCAATCCACAAGGCGGGATCCACCTTGGATCCCGGAAACTACCGTCCCATCAGTCTGACAAGCCTTATCTGCAAGGCCATGGAGCGTATTATCATGGAACTTATAAACAAAGACATTGGCAACCTTCAAACACTGGACCCCACCCAGTTTGGGTTTGTGAAGGGCCGATCTTGTCTCCTGAACCTGATTGACTTCTTTGAATCAGTCTCCAGAGCCATGGACAAGGGTAAGGTGGTCCACACAGCCTATCTAGACCTTGCCAAGGCCTTTGACACCATCCCCCACTCTGGAATCATAGATAAACTTACTAAGTTGGGCATTAATCCCTATGTCACCCAATGGGTTGCTAAATGGCTTGCTGATAGAACCCACACTGTAAAAGTAGCCGACTCCAAATCCAGCTCCAGACAAGTGACAAGTGGAGTACCTCAGGGTTCAGTCCTGGGGCCGCTCTTGTTCGGCATCTACTTCTCTGAAGTACAGGTCAACACTAAGGGACTCTGGCTAACAAAGTTTGCAGATGACTGCAAACTGGGAGCCGTTATTGAATCCCCAAATGATGTGGATACTCTAAAAAAGGGCCTTACAGAAACAGATGCTTGGTGCCAGAGCCATGGGCTCAAGCTCAATGCCAAGAAATGTATTGTTATCCCCTTTGGGAAAAAACATGTATCCATGAATTACCATATAGGTGGCAGTACACTAAACACAGAAAGTGTGATAAGAGACTTAGGGACACAGGTGGACAGTGGTCTCACCTTCGATAACCACATCGCCACAACAGTCAGGAAATCCTTCTATGTGGCACACCTCATCACGAAGGGCTTTTCATCCAGAAAAAGGAGGTCATTGTCCCACTGTACTCATCCCTCATTAGACCCATTATAGAATACAATGCCCCATTTGGTATGTACCTCTCAAGACATCTGCAACAACTGGAAAGGCCTCAGAAATACCTCACTAAAAGAATCACAGGCCTAAAGCAGATGCCCTATGCTGACCGCCTTAAAAAACTCCAGCTATACTCTGTCGCATATCGTCTACTCAGAGGCGATCTCTGCTTAACATACAAGGCCATGTCAAACCCAGAGCTGTTGGACATGCTACACTTAAAGAAATCCCAATCCCTCAGAGCTACACGCTCCAGGGATCTAAACCTTGTCATCACAATAAACAAAACATGTTGGAGGGATAGGTTCCTGACCCAGAGACTCCCCAGACTCTGGAATAGATTGCCCATAAATGTCAAGCAGAGTGCCTCTTTGGACCTCTTCAAGAGGAACCTTGACGATTGGATGGGAGAAAGGAAATTCACCCCAGGGATCACGTCAGTCGCCCTGCTAGACAGGGGTCCAGGAAAGTAAATAATGTGGAAAGAAATATTCAGGGAATTGTTATGGCTAGGCTTGTATAGGCCCTAGGGCTGATAGCCTAGTACTAACCTATGAACCTATGAACCTATAAGAAGTATACAATCAGTGGGGGATTAAATACAAACCTTTACTTGGTGCTTGTTCAGATGAGGAAGTTCAGAAAAGTGGAAATGAAAATAGTCCTAGATTAGAAAATTTTAGTAAGGCTTATATTTTACAATACAACATGAATACTAAATTGGTTTGGGAAGCTTGTGAGAAAAACTGGAACATTTTTAGGACTAAGAAGGAAATTTTAGAGAAAGTAGGTAATAAACCTATGTGTATCAACAAAGTGGGTTACAATGTTAAACAGTTACTGGAATATAGAATAGATAATACCAGTAAAGTATATACAAGGAACTAAGCAATGTGGCATGTGTGCATATTGTTCATATATAATTAAGGAATCTAGTATAGTTCTAAACAACAATATTGAGTAAAATAATTTTCAAAAAGGGTAATTGTAACACAAGAGGAGTGGTTTATTTGGCTTGGTGTACCTCAAGTGGACATTTTTATGTAGGTAAAACTGAATGTATGTTAAAAAATAGAATATACGAACACCTAAATGATATAAAAAATCAAAAAATTACTAATGCTTTATACAGACATTCTATTCTTTGTGAGAAGTTTGAAAGATTTATGTTCGGTATTCTGGAAATAGTATATATTAACCCCAGAGGGGGTGATTGGAAGAATACCCTAAAAAAGAGAGAGCCAGTGGCAATTTAGATTGGCAGCTATGTTTACACCAGGTTTAAATGACTGTGTATCTTTGGCACCTATGTTGTTGGAAAGAGCTAATAGAATGTAATTTCATTTGATTCCTTATACAGTGTGAATTTGATATACAATTTAATTTAATTAGACATATACATATTGATGCATTTTATGAAGATACAATATAATTTATGTATATATATATGTATATATCTATCTATATATATATATATATATATATATATATATATATATATATATATACTTTTTATATGAATTCAATAGTTGTGTAATATTTCATCATATTATGTGAAACATAGAATTTTGAAGTTTATATTGGTTTGAATTTTACAAAATTTTATGACCATATTTCTTTAAATTCATTAATTGTGATGTCATGACATTTTTAGTATTTAAATGTTATTAATTGAGTAGTTCTGTTTCCATTTCTGATGAAGTTTCCCTTGGAGATGAAAGCGCTTAAACGTCATTATTAAAGTGTTCCTTATTTCTAATTGAGTGTATCCATAAGTTTTGCACATTTTTCGGCTTATTTTTTTGTTTTGGTATCTGATTTGTTTAGTCACATGTTAATTTAAATATTTCTGTGCGTGTGTTAGTTAGGGGTTGTAGTGTGTGTGTGTAAGTGTGTGTTATGAATGTGATGTGTGTGTGCGAGGGGAATGGTGGTGTGTGGTGGTTTTTTCATGTGTGTCTGTGTAGTGCGACCTTGTAGTTAGAATATTTAAGTAGGGGGGTGTGGGAGGTGCAAGGTGGCTTGCCCCCCTGCTTGTCTGTAGTGTAGGTTTGTTTGTTTGTGTTCTGGGGAGGGTGTGTGAATGTTTATGTGTGTGCTGTATATTTGGTATACTTTTCGCGATTTTTGAATTTTGCGGTTTTGGTTTTTCGGGTCTTTGGTCTCGGTATTTTGGGTGTCGGGAATGCCTGTGTTTGGGATTTAGTACAGGATCCATTATAACACTTACCCCCCTCCTCCCTATTTTATTTCTGAATGAGCTTAGTGAGAGTGTATCTGCAGGATGTTCTTCATATTTCGCTGTTGCAGTCATCACATTTGGGTTATCTGCCTGCAGGTAGCCCTCAGCCGGCCTGAATACCAGAGTCTTGGGATTTCTGCATTTGATGCTGACGCGTCTTCCATGACGTCAGGTCGTCAGGGGTATAAAACATGCAGCCGACGTCATTACATCAGTCTTTCTTGCAGTGCGGTGCCCGAAGCAGAAGCAGTTTGCAAGTGCCGGTTGGCCGACTCCTGAAATTTTTATTTTTCGAGTTTCAGACCTGAAGTCTTCTAAAAGATAAGGACCGCATTGGGGATCCTTTTTTCTTGCTCTAACCAATGTCAGGAAAATAAGTTAATTGTCTTGCCTGTGGAAAGCAAATACCTCACAGGGATTTTCATTCTTACTGCGTCACCTATTTAGGCCCAGACCACAATGTCCCTCGCTGTTGTTTTTTTGCCTTGTTCAGTGCCCGAACTATTCGTCGTCGGGCTATTTTTATAGCTAAATTCCTTCGCTGTCGATCTTTGTACTCCAAAATGACTTCGGTAAGCCATCCGACTACCGATCTTCTGAAAAAAACGTAAAGATAAAGACAGAGACAGACTGCATAAGTCCAAGGGTGCCAATGATGCTAACGTTAAGCTAGTTGCCAGTCCGCCAGTACTCAGTGAGGCGCTTTCACAGCCCCTGATACCCATTCTACAGATTCGCAGGCCTCTACTGAGACCCATTCGGAGTTTGGTATGCCACGAGATACTTCTTCGTCTATGGAACCCGCGGATGTCTCTACCTTGGATGGTCTAGAGCCGCTGTGCAGGCACCAGCTTCTGAGGGTGTTTTCAGGCCTTCTGATTTTCATATTAAACTGACGACTTCCTTTCAAACCAAAAATACCGAATTTCTCAAGCCTAAAGTTCGCACTACGCCTAGGAAACAGATGACCAAAGCACATTCTAAGGCCCACATGCCACAAAAACAAATGATGAGAATGGCTGAGGACGTCATTACTTTAATTAAGGGAAGTCAGCCTTCCCCCCTCAAAAAGACCCAGAACTGAATTTCCTTCTGATTCTTCTGATCAGGAGTCTGATTAGTCTGATCCTTCTGATTTCCAGGACATACCCTTATCTACCTATGAGGATTCTGATGGAGGATTCCATTCTCTCTGCTTCCCCTCCAGAAGATTTTTCCTTTGGTGAAACTCTGCACACCCTTAGAGAACATATCCACTGGGAGAGCCAGGATTACTCCCAGTCCAAAAGGAGACTCAGGGAATTTTTAAGCTTGCCTCAACACAGGCCTCTAGCTATCCCTCCTGTTCTGGAAATTGTAGATGATGTCTTCCTGGAATCCAGCCTTACCCCCTGATACCTTACCTCCAGCTCCCAGGAAACCTGACAGGCACTATAGAGTGCCTGACTCCCACAAATTCCTTTTTAGGAATCCTACTATGATTCCAGAGATTATTTCCCAGGGACCTAAAGACATTAAGGCTACAACTACCAAAAATCCTAACCCTTCGGACAGGGATTCCAGGGGCATCAGACAGATGGGGAAAAAAAGTATACACCTCTGCTACACTTGCCATTAGGGCTTTAAATTGCCAGTTTCTTATATTAAAGTATCAGCAGCATATTATGGAGCTAATTAAACAAAAAATGTTGTTGATTCCTGATTGTGCAGAACAGAAAGATTTACAAGAGTTAATGCATTCTGCTAACCAAGTTGGCCAACATACTTTGTAATGTGGGTTTGATGCCTTAGAAGCATCTTGCAGGGCTGCTGTCACTGGGTCTATTCTTAGAAGACATACTTGGCTTAAGGAACAGAACTTGCCAGATCATGTCAAAGCAAAATTACTGGATGTACCATTAAATCAAGAGCATCTATTTGGTAATAAAGCAGAAGAAGTCCTGAAAAGAATGGAGGAGAAAGCTAAATCTATGCAAACTGATAAAGATTTCTTAGAAGTACAGCCACCTAGATTCAGTAGGCATTGGCCTTCAAAAAACTGGTCTTTTCCAGTCCAGACCTAGGGACAGCAGACCACAAAAACATCATTCTCGGGTTATGCACAGATCTAAGCAATGGAGTGCTCCCATGGCCAAAACAGGGAGTAATAAGCCTCCATCCTATGGTAAAATTGCACAATGACTTATCCTTAACTCTTCCAAGCCTTGCCCAAGTGCTTGCACCTTTAGGAGGGAAACTTGCACTGCATGCCAAAAACTGGCAATACATTACCCAAGACAAATGGGTCTTAAACATTTTTTCCCAGGGATACAGATTCCAGTTCCACTCACTCCCATCCATAAGCGGATGGCCAGACCTCCCCACAAATCAGTGGGCAGAGGCCCAAAAGCAAGTACTTTCTTTTCTCAGTATCAAGGCTGTTCAACCTGTCCCAGCAGAACAAAGGGGACAAGGTTTTTACTCCAGACTGTTTCTGGTCCCCAGAAAAGAAAACTCTTGTCGTCCTCTCCTGGATCTGTCTATTCTCAACACCTTTTTGGTGGTTCCAAAATTCAAAATGCTAACTCTCCAACAGCTGCTTCCTATGCTAGCCAAGGACTCCTGGCTAGCAACCCTAGATTTAAAAGAAGCTTGTCTGCACATCCCCATAAGGGAATCTTGCAGGAAATACCTATGCTTCAGAGCAGGCTCTATGCACTGTCAGTTCTCTGCACTTCCCTTTGGCTTAACTACTGTACCCAGGGTATTCACAAAGTTCCTAGCTCCAGCCATTGCATATTGCAGGCAGAGAGGAATTCAAATTTACCCATACTTGGACGATTGCCTGATTCAGGCGGACAGTCTGAAATTACTACTTCAGCAGTTGGCATTTGTAAAGAGACTTCTAACTTCACTGGGGTACACCATCAATGAAAAGAAATCACAACTGGTATCCAGCCAACAGATTGTATTCCTGGGAGCAAGCTTGAACACAACTTCCAAGATGGCATTCCTCACTCCAGAGAAACAAATTTATTTGACAAACTATTTCAATCTACAGGCCAACACAACCCAGCTATCTGCAAGAAAGATACTGCAAGCCCTAGGGTTTCATGGCCTCTTGCATTCTACTAATACCATATGCAAGACTGCATATGAAGAAATTTCAGTGGTACCTAAAAAGTTTCTGGTGTCGACATTCTCAGGACCTGGAAACAATGATTCCTGTCATTCCTTGCCTAAGGATCGAGTTCCTTTGGTGGGCAGAGGCCTGCAACCTCAGCAAGAGACTCCCTTTCACTCTATCCCCTGCCGCCCAAACCCTAACAATAGACGCTTTCAGACTGTGCATGGGGGGCTCACATGGCAGGGCAGTGCATTCAGGGCAAATGGAACCCAAAGCAAATGCACCTGCATATCAGTCAAAAAAAATGTTAGCTGTACAGAATGCTCTGACAGCCTTCAAAGACCTTATTCTTCCAGGACAACTATTGGTAAAGACAGGCAACACCATAATTATGTGGTACATAAACAGGGGGGAACCCATTCCTACCCACTCTGCAGACTAGCCATGGCTCTGTGGAACACAGCCTTGAGCAACCAAGTGTACTTACAGAGGAGGATGGCATAATGGTTAAGGTGTTTACCTTGGTGACACAAGGTGCAGGGTTTGATTCTCACATAGGTTAATTTTGCTTGGCTTAAAATGGCCCACAAGGGCAGTTAGCCTAGTACTAAGCTATGAACCTATGAACAAGCTTAGTTCCTGCCAGGCAAACTAAATTCACTGGCATACGACTTAAGCAGAAACCACATGGACCCACACGAGTGGAAACTGGAACCCAAAATATTCAAGGTTTTGAGGAACAGGTGGGGGACACCAGAGGTGGACCTTTTTGCTTCCCCTCAGAGCTATCAATTGAGCAAATATTGCACCAGAACTCCCCACAGCCAAGCTTGGAAAGTGGATGCCCTGTCCTTCACCTGGGAAAGCCTCTCAGTCTATGCCTTTCCCCCTGTGCCACTCCTCTCAAAGGTTCCACTAAAAATCAAACAGGGCAAGCCAAGGACAATCCTGATTGCTCCAGACTAGCCACACCAGCACTGGTACCCTCTTTTGCGTAGTATGACAGTGCTACAACCATGGCATCTGCCTCAGACTCCTTCCCTGCTGTCCCAGCATGCAGGTCAGATTCTGCACCCTCAGCTGCAGACCCTGAACCTTGCAACCTGGCTAATCCCCTGAATTCAATACCAGCAACCTTCAAGTAAGCATGTGCTGGATGTCATTCTTGAGGCAAGGAGGCCTAGTACTAGAAAATCCTATTTAAAAAAATGGAAAAGATACTGTTCCTGGAGCCAGTCTCAGGGAGTGGGCACAACTGTACCCAGCTTACCTCATATACTAGGTTATTTAACAGAAATCCTCCGCAAAGGGCTAGCCTTCTCTTCAATTAAGAGTCATGCTTCTGCCATCTCAGCTTATTATAATACTGAGCCACCCCTCTTCTCTCATCCTCTGGTAAAACAGTTCCTGAGAGGAGCCAGAAATTTAAGACCCCGCAGGAGAGGTCCCACTCCAGCCTGGGACCTTAATTTTGTATTAGAAAAGCTCACACATCTGCCCTTTGAAACTGTGGCCACAGCAGAGTTAAACTTCTTCTTATGGAAAACAGCTTTACTTCTAGCCATCGCTTCAGCAAGAAGAGTGTCTGAATTGCAGGCCCTTATGGCAGTGGAACCCTTCATTATCTTCCATGCAGACAGGGTTTCTCTAAGGACTAACCCATCTTTTATGCCCAAGGTGGTGTCTAGTGTGGCTTTAAACCAGTCCATTTATTTGCCAACCTTTTTTCCTAATCCTCAGAATAAAGGGGAAAGGATCCCGCATTCCATGGATGTGCACAGGCAGCTTAGTTTCTGTCTGGACAGGACTAAGCCTTTCAGAAAGTCTGACCAGCTTCTAGTCAGCTTTGCTGCAGGGGCAGAGGGCAAGGCCATTTCAAAGCAAACCATTTCTAAATGGATACCACACTGCATCCATTTCTGCTACAAGCACCATGGGAAACCTACTCCACAGGGGATCAGAACTCTACCTCTACAGCATTTCTTAGGGAAGTCCCTACCAGGGACATCCTGGAAGCTGCAACCTGGAGCTCTGTGCACACTTTCACCACTACCACTTGCCTATATTTTCTAAATCCAGAGCTGTATTTGCCACAGCAGTCTTACAGGCCTGATTGCCAGCTCTAATGCTTCATAACTACCTCTACCCTTCCTTAGCTTTGGGAATCAACCCAAATGTGATGACTGCAACAGTGAAACACGAAGAACATAGTACAGTTGTGTATTCTTACCATAAATGTAGATGTTTGAGTGTATTCACTGTTGCAGTCCTGGTTACTCTCCCTCCAGCCCCCTGACTTCTATCCTATATTTTTTGTCTGCCATATCTTATATCATTGGTATTTGTTTTTTACTGGGGGTATTACATACCATGTAATTGCTTCCTGTTTTGGGGGCATCTGACGTCTGGGGCAAGAAAAACTGATGTAATGGTGTCGGCTGCATGTTTTATACCAGACGACCTGACGTCATGGAAGAAGCGACAGCATCAGACCCAGAAATCCCAAGACTCTGGTATTCAGGCTGGCTGAGGACTACCTGCAGACAGATAACTGAAATTTGATGACTGCAACAGTTAATACACTCGAACATCTACATTTATGGTAAGTGTACACAACTGTACTTTATGCATGATGTTTTAATATAAAAGACTTGAAATTTTAATGCATGTTTATGATGTTATAAGCAATAAAGTAACTCATAGGAATAAATCAGTATAACCAAATTTCACATGTGAGTAAAGTATTTTTTGAAAAAAAAATGAATCCATTCAGTGTAGCAGTCTTTCTCATGGTTAGCATTATTTTTGTAGGTATTACGTGACAGGATTGAAACACTGAGTTAGAAGGATAGCCGTATATTTCTTTAGGCAGGGTTTGACCTTGTTTCGTCTCTCAGGACCTCTCTGAAACAACAGAGCTAGATGCTTTTATTGCCCTGTGTGAATGGATCGCATAAAAGATCTGACATAAGTGTTGCAGCTGTATTGTATTGTAATGAAGTAGAGAAATAACCTTCTTTGATGTACCTGTAATGGGAAACAGAATCACAGAATTAGTTTCCATTTTTCAGAAACATTATTTTGTGAGGCATAATGAAATGCACTGCAGAATTTATAAGAAGTTATAAAATGATTTCTTATGACTTTGAAATGCTGTAATATAAGTAATGTGTATCTGCATAGAATGATTTCAGAACAAGCTGTCCTGCTTTATGTAAGGCTATATTTGTAAAACAGTAAAACAAACCTAGTACATTGTAGCATAATCAATAACTAAACAGGTATGCCCAATAATTTCTAACAAATACCACTGTGTGACTGTTAGGTGAAGAAGAATTTCATAAACCAAGAAACTTTTATCAGGTTAAAAAGAGCAGACTATTAGACCAGGATATAGGTCCTCTCTGTTTTAGTATCCTTTAGTAGGTCTTACTCCATTCTGAGGACTTATACTATGAAGAATTTGCCTTAAATGATATGATACTGATTACAGCTTCCAAAGTCCTGTGTGTCTCTGCAGAAAGCTGGTTGTGGGATCTTTATGTATAAAAAATACTTTCTGTACTAGACATTTGCATTGCTTTGAAGGAGATTTGATTGCTTTTGATGGATTCCTAGAAAAAACAGAAACCAATTTTGAGAGGGAGCGGTTAGCTTAGAGTCTTTCCTATTCGGGTTCACAACTCTCTTTAGATGACTTGGAGCAGATGCCAGTTCAGGAGTATGTGAGCCATGGTGGCTTAGGATTGATTCCAAATATTTAAAAAATTGCTGGTTGGGTGTAGCCTTAGTATGTTTTGTTAGCTGAGGAGCTCTGTGAAGAAACAACAGCTGTAAAGAGTGGTAGCTTGGAATCATCATGAGGGACCTAATCAGGAAAAGGATCTCTTCTCACACTCTCTGAGATTAAATGTTGATGCTAGACATTTATGCTAGAAAAAATCAGCACAAGTTAGCCAGTGGTTGAATAGGATGCCCTGTTATGACCACAAATGTTTGGTCAGCTTTTGCACGAGCCAATTAAAGCTAATTCTGGGAGACTTATCCTGTATAAGTAAAAAAAAAAAACAGATAGGAACATGTATAACTAAAATGAGTGGTCTGCAAGTTAAGGACTGCTGCTCTGAGCTATAAATTCCTCCATAGGTCCGTCAGCTAAAGACTGTCTTATTGGCTGCATATTTTAAAGAACAGATTACCATGGAAGTTTTCTTCCATTTAACTGCTTGACAACATTCTGATGCTGTTGCATAGCCTTGACTCCCATTTCTGTGCTCTTATTTGTCAGTACATTAGGAGATCTCTGGAGTATAGGGAAGGTACTCTTCCACATATAACAACAAACTGCCAAAACCTTCCCAAAAGATGTGGGAGGCCTCAATAATCCGCTGTTGATTAAGATGATTTCAGCATACTAGTCCAGCATTATGGCTATCGTGTTGTATAGAATATATGCTTCTGTTCAAGTCCGTAGAGGTAGGGTCTCCCTGTTCTACTTGACCAGCCTAAGAAAGATAAATGCCACTGTGCACCCAGAATCTCTTATGCTAGCCTTTGCAAGCTGAACATGTCCTCCATGTTTTTGCCTTCTGCTGTCCCAAAGGCTTTTACTAACTTTTGGATTTTTCCAAGCATTTAATCATCCATCTTCGCCACTAGATATTTCACTTTGTAAAGTAACTCAAGTTAAAAAAAATGAGGTAAGGGCATTTATTTTACCCAACAGGAGGGCATTGGTAACTCTCAACCTGCTGGAACCAGCAAATAAAATGTTTTTCCCAGAGTTGGCAGCAAATTGAGTTCAGGTAGTTGTGAAGTTTGCGAGGTTAACATGATACCCAAGTCCTTGGGAGGGACTTTGACCTAGGAGGATGCAGCATGACCAGGTAATAGCAATCAGGTCTGCTTGGTAATTCTGTGGAACATATTTGTTTTAACTCCTAAGTCTACACTGAGCTCCTTTAGCACACAAGGACACACAGTGCTACTGATCAGGCTAGCTTCTAACTTGCAGATCTTTGCCAGTCCAGACATGACAGTCCTTACTAGTTCCTATCTTTCGCATGAGAAGCTGTCAGAGTGAAGAGTAAGGTAGATGAGGGAATCCCCTTTCCCCTGTATATTACCCTGCTGAATAGGCTAGTCATTATATTGCTTTCCAAGATCTGTGTGTGCAAGCAGATGTGTAGGATGTCTTAAACACCTTCAAGAAGCCACAGTGCTGAAGGACCTTCATATAAAATCTTTCTCAGACAAGTTGAATACCTTTTTGTAATCAGAAAAGTCTGTATTTGAAGAGGAGCATGCTTGACAGGTTTAAGATCCACTGAGGAGTGTAAGTGATGTGCAGTGATCACTCAGCTACAACACTTATTTTAAAAAGATGGAACTTCTGATAACAGTGCAGTAGAATTCAGATGCTTTCCATGATCACTCCCAAGTTGATGCAAGTAGTTTAATACTAGTTTTTATTTAGTTTAAGTATTTTAAAAAGTGTTTCTAGTGAAAGATTAATAAAATCAGTGACAAAAGCTGATTAAAAAAAGAAAAGACTGAAGCTGAATTAAAACTAGAAAGAGTTGCATTCTTTATGCAGAGGGACAGAGAAACAGCTGTGCTCGATGGAAAATTAGAAAAAGCCAAGTCTTCAGCCTTGAAGAAAGTGCTATGGGAGTGACAGTCAAGAAAGTTAGTAGTAGATTGAATACTTTTATAGCTACATTTTTCGGAAGTAGTTGAGGTGTTGAGTAATTACTCAGTTGCTGTTTAAGAGCTGCAACAAGTAAATGAACTAAAATAGCGGTGTGTTCATTTATTAACTGAACTGCAATTTGTTGAATAGGAAGGACTTGTTAAGAAGACAAGACTTAAAGGAAAAAATCTGTATGTGTCTGATATATCAGAAAAGGAACTGTATCAATCCGTATTAATCCAACAAATACCCAGCTTTACCCTCAGCTCTGATTTAATGAGCCAACAGAAAAATTAGTAAGGAAAGCAAATTACACAAATGAGAATACAGATTATTGGAATACGAAGCACGTTCATTCATCAGAACTTCATTAAACTGGAATCAGATACTTCATAGAAGTCACTTCTAAAACCCATGAAATGTAATGAATTTAACTATTCATGTATTTTCATTGAACATTTACTAAAAGTAACACACATGTAATTGATATAATTTGCCTAAAACTTAAGTTTAAAATAAAACTATTAAATCATCTGTATATACAGTTCTTACTCTCCGTAAATAAAAGTACTTTTTGAAAACTTACAAGACAATGAATGCAGCATGTAATTTAGTGTAAGCATTTTAACAATTCTGGGAATGCTTCACATTTGCATCTGTATGTAGATATGTTGCTCCTGTGAATTAAATATCAAGATATAAAAAACAAGAACAGATGTAAATTAATATGAAAAGATGTAAATTCATGCTTTTCTTAAAACGAGCTTCACTTCAGTGTTTCAAGAACTTAGCACTGAGTGGCGTTTAAAGTTATTCCATTGTCAGCATCAGGCATTTCCCAACTTGGTACATTTGACAGGTTGTCCACTTTCCTTCTCTTCCCTTTATAAAGTCCCTCCCAGCTATCTGCCAGTCATACACCTCTTTGCTTCCTTGAGCCTTTCTCAAGAAATTGATGACTCTCACTACCTAGTACACGTGGGTACCTCTATGTCATAGCCTTCTTTTTCATTTCTCCAATTGAGAACATTTCCAGTCTTTGAATTTGTTCCATGTTGGTGTATTTTGTTTTGTTCACACTTTTCAGCATATTTAACCAGCAGTTTAATCTGATGTGGCATAACAAAAGTATGTACATAGCAGTAAACTCACCTCAGTGTCTTTGGGGTGATCTCTGTAAATGTATAATTTATCTGTTTTGTTTGTTAGCTAGTCTTGGCAACTGCATGCACAAACTACACAGTGGCAGTACACTACACATTGATAAGTTATTGTCCTCATTATAAAAAATAAACTTGCTTTCTATGCTGTCCCATAAATTGCTTCCTGCATAATTTTCTAGCCTTGAACTACATCACTTTGAAATGTTTGATGTTATATTAATTTCCTATGTCTGTTTCCATTTATATAGTATATGTGCCTCTAGGTCATTTTGCAGGAGAGCCCTTTGTTTATAGCCCTAGGAATGAATATGGGATCTTTTGCAGATAAATTCATTTTGCCCTCCAGTCTCACCATCATGTTAAAAATGTATGTTTTATGTTACAGATCTTTGATGAACTCTCAGTCAGATTGATGTTTACCTTTATTCTGTTCCTGACTCCATAAGGTGCTTTCAGGGAATTAAAAGCTTTCTTTCCATTGTTTAGTCTTATCTTTTCGACATCTCTCACATTCAGTAATGACGATGGAGATGTTGGCCATAACACGAGCTGTGATCCCTTCCCCTTGAGTTCTTCTGTATTGATTTGGCTGGGTCTGACCTTGGCTAGTTTTGATCTAGATTATTCTTGGGATTCTAATCCTGTATATTTTCTGTCATATTTTTGAAACAAAAAGATGGGTTTCAGTTCACTTTGATTTCAGTTTCTTTTCAGGTTTTAGCAATTTTCCACTTCTTCAGCGTCATAGCCATTAATTCATAACTGCAGATGAAGGCAGAAGACAGTACCCCAAGGTAAGAACTTACTTCTACTTTCTTTAACCAGATCATTCCCTCAAAGACTTCCTTGTCTTTCAAAAATTCGTTTAGAACACATTTCATTGATGGAGAGAATTTATAAACATCTTCTAAACAGAAATGAAACAAGAGGAAGACTCTTAGCCTTCATCAAAGAAAAGATTACATTCTTACTCTTCATTCTCAGGAAACATTGTAACTGTCATATAAATTCTGAACTAGTTAGTCTTCTTGACTGGTTTGCCAGATGGTAGATTTCTTGTCACAGAAGAGTCTTGTAAACCATTCTGTATCAGTGGGCTTGTCAGTGATGGGAGCCTGCAGACCTGTCATTAAGTTTGTCTTTGAAGTGGCACGTTTCCCTGCATTGAGAGTAACTGTTCTCGTCTCCACTGAGGGTAGTAATGCCAACCATACAATGGTTCTTTGTCCCATGAACTCTGTTGAGCATCTTGTGAGGCTACTTATACCTTATAATGGTAGCTTCTCATCAAACCTGTTTTGATGGGTGTGAGTACAACTCTGTTAAGGCACTCAGCAGAGTTGTCATCATCTGTCCCCTTTTTTCCCATTTTTACGTTGGGTTGAGGTATCACATTGTGTCTGATGAAAATGTGTTGAGGTCTTTACTGATGTTTTTCTTTGCAGACTGATCTTGCTTGGATAAGAAGTTTGACATCTATCAGATTTCTTTTGAAGCTCATCCCACTTCCATACTGGAGTTTCAGGTTCTAATCAAGACCCTTGTTGAGCTGGCATATATTTTGGCTTTTTCATAAGTGCCACTATCATTTAAGTTCTTTTCCATGGAAGCAAGAACTTTCTTAACAATTTTTCTGTTTCCACTGGGTGCCAATCTGCTGTCCACTCCTGAAGAGCCTTTTTTTGGAAAGATGTTTTGAAAAAGTATTCCTGAGCTTCCAAGATTTGGGGGTGGACAAATGTAAAATAGATAATCTGAATTTGTAATTTAATTTTAAATTATTCATGTTTTAACTATTTAATTGGATTTAGCTATGACAGAACTACCAAAAGATGTTTTTTCCTGTGTACATACCACCAAGTCTGCATGGAAGCTTCCTGCTGTACTGCAGACAAAGGCTTACCAAGTCCTTCTTAAATGTCTAGCACTTCTGGGACATTCATTTCTGGACAAGTATCTTCAGTCCACGACTGCTGTGACCCTGGCTGCACCAGAATGACAGTAGATGCCACACTCATCACTTCATTAATTTTCCTCCAGATAAGGACTTCATATTTCTGCATTTTTGAGGAGCATAGAAAATCTGTGCAGCTTTGACTCCTCTTCATGCTTCCTGTAACACTACAAACTTGAACAGATAAAGGGGGTAGTATCACAAGGAGCTGTGGGAACTTCTGGAAAGTCTTCCTGTCTCTTTTTTTGCAAGAATCATCTTTATTAAATTATCATGTGTGACATAGACAATCTTACATTTATATAAGTGAAAATAAATCATAGTGGCACAATCTCAGTTGCAGACATTATACCTTACAAACCGTGCCACCACAACTGTAGCTGCAAACATTATTGCATCACTTTTGATATATCCAGTAATTGTCAGTCAACCATTGCATAGCTCATTCACATCCAAAAGTCCTGCTGACTCTGACCAGAAAGCTATGCTTCTTTATAACCTGAATGTTTGCATAAAGGCACACACCCAATTGCTGTTGTCTGTGTCTGTTATAGCAGAAGCCAATAGTGTTGTTTGCTAGATGGTTGTAAGTTTCAATCTCTGTGCTGAGACTCAGAGGTTCTTTGATCTACTTCATTTCAAAGGCTGAATGATGGACAGTGGCAGCATCACCACTTGCCCACTTAGGTCTCAGGTGCTGACTTAACTGAAAGCCCTCAGAATTGTGCCAACATTCTTATCTGACCAGAACTTGTTTTTTTAAAGCCAGATCCACATATCACAGCAAGTATGACACTGTCAGTCTTGTGAACAGACCTGGCTTTACAATACATTACCAGAGTAGGTTATCCAGGAATGCAGGTCATGGCTGCCTGTTCCCAATGGAATGAGTCCTCTTTGGGTATTTCATGTATGGTAGATACAGTACAAACACTGTACCCTTTTCACCCCATTGAGAAGAAAATGTAATGAGCAGGTCTTCACTGAAGATTGGACTTCGGCTGCAAACAAAATCAGAGATATTCTTCCTAGAAATACTCAGTCTAAATCAGACTGGAATACTTGGTGTTAGGAACCTTGGGACAATAAATTATGCCAAAAGCAATTAATTTTGTAGTAAAATAAAGGAAGTCTATAAAATGTGGTAAATGTAGCAAACATACAATAAAATAAAATAAAACCAAAATGAATCAACAGCGAAGTCCAGATTAACAGTACAGTAAATGCAGTAAATTCTGTAACAAAGTTAGGTGCCAGATTCATCCCTGCTTTGACACCTGTGTCTCTAATGGACACAGGCAAACTGTAAATGCTTCATCTCCCAGGCCCTAGCTTGTAAATGTTTCATCTCCCAAGCCCCTGCTTACACTTATCAAGGGTATCAGAACTTGTAAGAGATTTGGGATGCATGGCTAGGATTAAAAAGGCCCTTCTGGTCATTAGCCTGGTAATCACCATCACCTATGAAAATGGAATCAAAAAGAAAAGAAATTTGTCCAGAGAAGAAAAGTGCAATCCAAGTATACAGTAGGAGAATGAATTACAAACACCTGTAAAAGAAAACAAACTTTCAAGATGATGAGTTAATGTAACAAATATGAAATCTAGAGGAAATTAAAGTAATTGTAGATAGTATTACTTTCTGGGTAGAGTAGAGCAGGCACAAGGCATATAATCATATACAATGAAAACATTAGGAAGACCATGCAGAAAGCAAGATACCCAATAAAAGTACAGCAGTCCACAGGGAAGCCAGATAAAAGGAACAGACGGCCATAGCCACAGGTAAAAGCAACAAAACCTGAAATAATAGTGGATAGCCAGTGAATCAGTAAATAACTCCTGGAAAAGCCAACAAGGCCCCAGGGGGGAGAAGAATAAACAGCAGTGGGTCCAAGCAGACCAGTAGCCACACCTCACAGTAAGTGAAAAGAAAAGGAAGGATCTGAAATTGCTTACTGCCAAAATGGTCTGTGATCAAGAGGGTCTGTAGCCAGCAGTAAAAATAAATAGAAGATCAGATCCAAGTATGTCTTGCTATGGCTTGCATTTCATCCAGGCTATGCACTCTGCCAGTACAGTGAAAGGTAAGTTGTCCTTCACCACTTACCAACACAGCTCCACTGTATAGCCTTCCAACCAGTGCAGACTCCTGGTAACAAAGAATATCTGCTGTCCATATTCACATTCATAAGGCAGGATTCTTAGCTGATCTAACAATCTTAAAAACAAATAACCAAGTGTCTGACCAGTACACTCTTTAAGTGTGTAATCAAGATAGTCAAGACTACTTCTGTATAGGTGTACTACACACCACAAGTTCCATGTAGAAAGGAAGACCTGTTATCAAAAGCATAGCTAGAGTTGGTTGAAGGAGGTAGCTGCCCCTGGTGCAAGGTAATCAGGGGCACAATCAACAGACACAGATTGGTCAGTATTGCAATACTGCATTCATTTCAATGTCAGCATTTTTGAATGCTGGAATGCAAACGAATTTCAATATTGCTCTACTGCTTTTGTAGCGACAGTTTTTAAATGCTGAAAGTTGAATTTTTTTTTCCATCGCATCTTAGAGTTGAGGGGCACTGGATAAGCCAGCTACAGCTGTGAATTTTGTCAGTGAACAAATTCAAAAGGCTTGATTTCCTCCTGAATTAATGATCTAAAAACATCAGAAAATGTTCTTGAAGTATCTACCAGGAAGGTCTTCCATTCAACAGAGACAGAGATGTGATAATTGGTAACAGGCAGATGTTCATCGTGTTTCACTGTTGCAGTCCTAACTAATGGGATATCTGGCTCCCAGTAGCCCTCGGTCAGCCAGAATACCAAAGGTAAGTAAATATGACTGTTGTAAAGGACGTCAGAGCGTCCGATACAAAAGGAGGCAGCCGACGTCACTTCCTCAGTCTTCCTTGCCGCGGAGCTCGAGGCAGAAGCTTTTCATGCACGAGTGCCGATCGGCAGTTTACCTTTGTTGGTTTCCGACTACAAGAGTTGAAGTCTACTACAGCTAAGTAACCTCATTGGGGATCCTCTTTTCTTGCCTTAACGAATGTCAGAAAAAGTTAATAATTGCCTTACCTGTGGAAAGCAGATTCCCCATAGAGATTTTCATTCCTATTGCATTATTTGTTTAGGCCTTGACCACGACATTCCCAATTGTGATCTATGTGCCTCTTTTAATCCGCATACTATCTGTCGTCGGGCTAAGATTTTGGCTAGGCATTTTGGAGGGAGTAAAGACATGCAGGATTTACTGAATTCCACCAGTCTGGTCAATAAGCATTCTTTGCATTGTGGTTTTGACATCCTTGAAGCTTCCAGCAGGGCCACGGCTACTGGATCTGTTATTAGAAAGCATGCTTGGCTCAGAGAAACAGCCTCTTCCAGAACCTGTCAAGGCTAACCTTTTGGATGTACCGTTGCATAAAGACTGTCTTTTTGGCAGCAAAACAGAGGAGGTACGTAAGAAGATGGAGGATAAGGCCAAGTCCATGCAAACTGTTAAGGATTTTCTGCAAGTGCAACCCCCTCGCTTTAGCAGGAATTACCCTTCCAAGAGTTGGACCTTTCCTGATACCAACAGACAGAACCCTTCCAGGACAAGAGGTTACAAATCTTCTCGGGGGCAGGCGGCTACCCCTCAAAGGTCTAGACATTGGCAGGCTTCCACTTCTAAGGGGGGAAGCTCCAAGCCTCCATCTCACTCAAAACACTCTCAATGTCTTTTTACAACTTCTGCCTGTTCTTGCTTGCCTGGAGAGTCCTTTAGGGGGAAGGTTGGCCCTTTTTGCAGATGTCTGGGCCACTATCACAGATGACAAATGGGTGCTCAGAATGATGTCCCTAGGGCACAAGTTTTCTTTCTGCACCTTCCCAGCTCCCAAGTGATTTCCGGACGTTCCTCCAAACCAAAGGGCAGAAGTAGAAAAACAAACTTTGTCTTTGTTTCATCTGGGAGCAATAGAATCAGTTCCTGTTCAGCAGGTAGGCCAGGGTTTTTATTCCAGGCTTTTCCTAGTTCCAAAAAAAGAAGGCACCTGGCATCCTATCCTAGATCGTTCCATTCTGAACTCTTTTCTAGTAATTCCAAAGTTCAAAATGCTCACTCTGCATCAGTCGCTACCACTGCTAGAAAAGGATTCCTGGCTGGTAACCTTGGATCTCAAAGAGGCTTATCTGCACATCCCTATCAGGGAAAGTTGCAGGCAGTATCTTCGTTTCAGAGTGGGCAAGCAACATTATCTGCCCTTTGGCTGATCTACTGCTCCCAGAGTCTTCACAAAGTGCCTGGCCCCAGTCATTGCTTCTTTTTGCAAGTGGAAGAAAATTCAGATTTACCCATACTTGGACGACTGTCTGATTCAAGCAAGTTCTCAGGAACAGCTGTTAAAGGATCTGGAATTCGTAAAAACTCTTCTTTCTTCCCTGGGTTACACTCTTAATGAGGAAAAATCAAAAATGGTACCATCCAAGGAGATAACATTCCTGGGCACGAGTCTGAACACAGCCGCCCAGATGATACATCTCACCCAGGAGAAGCAGACAACTCTTTCAGTTTACTTCAAGAACTTGGCAAGCCTGTCCCAGCTCCCTGCAAGGAAATACCTGCAAGCTCTGGGATTCATGGCATGTTGTATTCTCATGATTCCATATGCAAGACTGCATATGAGGAAATTGCAATGGTACCTCAAGAACATTTGGTGTCAACACACAGATGACCTGGATATGATGATTCCTCTGCTTCCATCTCTGCAGATGGAGTTTCTATGGTGGGCAACAGCCTGTCTACAAAACAAAGGCATGCCTTTTCGGACACCTCCTGCCACTCAAGTTCTGACTGCAGATGCATCGGACTATGCCTGGGGAGCACACCTGGATGGCAGATGCATACAGGGACGTTGGAACGCCCAGCAGATGCACCTCCACATAAATCTAAAAGAGTCGATTGCAGTTTAGCAGGCCTTAATAGCTTTCAAGCATCTTCTTTCTCCAGGGACCCTACTTGTCAGAACTGACAACACCACAGTCAGGTGGTACATAAACAAGCAGGGAGGGACTCACTCTTACCCCCTGTGCAGATGAAGCATGAATCTTTGGTCCATGGCAGCATCCCAGGACCTGCATCTCCTAGCTCAGTTTCTTCCAGGAAGGCTCAATGTTTTGGCAGACCAGTTGAGCAGGCAAACCCTGGATCCTCACGAGTGGCAGCAGAACAGAGCAGTCTTTTGCAGCATCATTCAACGTTGGGGCATGCCTCAGGTGGATCTTTTCTCCTCCCCAGACAACCATATTCTGTCTCTCTTTTGCACCATACAGCATCACAGTAGATCCAAGAAAGTGGATGCTCTGTCCTTCCCTTGGACGTTGCTATCATTGTATGCCTTCCCTCCTCTTCCTCTTTTTCACAGAGTAATAGTGAAGATCAGGGACGAACAACCAAGGACTGTTCTCATAGCTCCGGACTGGCCCAGACAACATCGGTATCCGCTGCTTCGCAGTCTCTCCCTGGCATCTTCCTCTGAAGCCAGATTTTTTGGTTCAGGGAAGGGGAAACATTCTACATCCTCATCTTTGGTCTCCCCATTTGGCAGCATAGCTCATTGCATGACTTCTTCCCTTTCCCAACAAGTGGTTGAAGTGCTGAGGGAGGCCAGACAACCTAGCACTAGGAAGTCTTACGCTGGCCAATGGGAAAGGTTCTCTCAATGGATGCAGGCTAGAGGGGAATCTGCTTCTCAGTCTACCCTTCCTCTGATCCTGGAATGCCTGGCTGATTTGCTTCAGGGTGGTCTTTCTTTTTCCTCTATCAAGATCCATGCTTCAGCCATTTCTGCTCATTGTTCACTTGAACAACCCATTTTCTCTCATCCCGTGATGAAAATGTCTCTCAGAGGTGCTTGCAACTTAAAACCTCCCAGAAGAGCACCTGCTCCAGCCTGGGATCTTAATTTTGTTCTAGAGAATCTCACTGTTCCTCCTTTTGAGCCAGCTGCCTCTGCAGATTTAAAGTTTCTCTCTTGGAAGACTACTTTCCTCTTGACTATAACTTCAGCAAGGAGGGTTTTGGAGCTGCAAGCTTTGATGTCCGTGGAGCCTTTTCTTATTTTCCATGCAGATATAGTCTCTCTGAGAACTAATCCCTCCTCTATGCCTAAGGTGGTTTCTAGCCTGACTCTTAATCAGTCCATACACCTTCCTACCTTCTTCTTTAATCCTCGAAATAAATGTTCTCTTGATGTGCACAGACAGCTCAGGTTTTACCTGGACAGGACTAAAGATATTCTGAAAATAGCACAGTTGTTGGTCAGTTTTGCCCCTGAAGCCCAGGGCAAGGCTATTTCTAATCAAACCATTTCTAAATAGATTGCACATTGCATTACTTTTTGTTATTCCTTTCATGGCAAAGCTATTCCTCAAGGGGTTAGAACCCACTCAACTATAGCGGCTTCCACTTCTGCAGACTTTCTAAGGGGTGTCCCTACTAAAGACATTTTGGAGGCTGCCACATGGTCCTCTGTTCACACTTTCACAAAACATTATAATTTGCCTCTGTTTTCCAGAGCCTAGGCAGGATTTGCCACTGCTGTGTTGCAGGGCATTATTTCCAACCCTTGATGCTGTTGGTTCCTTCCCCCCTGTTTCTCTGGGCTTCTGTAATCAACCCATTAGTTAGGACTGCAACAGTGAAACATGATGAACATAGTACAGTTGTGTACACTTAACATAAATGTAGATGTTCGAGTGTATTCACTGTTGCAGTCCTGGATTCCCTCCCTCCTTCCCCCTTTTTTGGTCCTCTCCTATTCTCTTTTCCTGAGGTATAGGCTGAATTTGTTATTTGCCAAATTTGTTTTTGGTTTAAGCCTTATTTTCTGGGGACTCCTGACTGTTATGGCAGGGAAAGACTGAGGAAGTGAGGTCGGCTGCCTCCTTTTGTATCGGACGCTCTGATGTCCTTTACAACCGACGGCATTTTACTTACCTTTGGTATTCTGGCCGACCAAGGGCTACCGAGAACTGGATAACCCATTAGTTTGGACTGCAACAGTGAATACACTCAAACTTGAGAGGAGCAAGTATAATTAAGCTGGTCAAGACTTTGATGTGAAGCCTTTAGGGAAAAAAAATGAATTTTAACAAATGTAAGTGAGATTATTGAGTGTTGCAAGTAGTAGACATGGCAGTCACACTGGTAAAGCCCGAATCAAGGTCACAACTTCAAAGAAACTTAGCCAGAGAGGACCTCAAGGCACAGAGATGAGCACAAGACAGGAAGGTTTACTGCATTGATGACCAGCATATTGCTATCTTATGGACACTCATGCAAGGCAGAAAGAAGAGCAAGACAGTACAAAATAAAAAAAAGAGTGACCACACTCCCCTGAATGGGGTCAAAAGCTTGTGGAATGCCTGAGTTCAAGGATACCTCCTCAGGACAGCTGTATAATACTAGTCTGATCCCTTTTATAAAGAAGTCTCAACATCCTCCAAAATATCATCCTCCTCATAGAATTTGAAATCTTCCCGGATCATCTTCCTTTATTCTTGAAAGAAAACTGAGATCATTTAGTCAAACAGTTTAAACTTTGGTTAGTGCTGATGGACAAATGGACTGTACAGCTATTGGAATAAGGACATACCTTAGCATTAATGGCTTGTCTACCTTATTTTTTATTTCTCTGGGCTAAAGGTGTCATCTTTCAAACAAGGAGACAAAAGTAATGCTTTCCTTCAACACAGAGGGCTTTTACACCAAATGTGTTTGCAAGGAAACTGGAGATCTATACCCATTTCTGAAACTTGAGGCTTAAATTACTTCACACTGTACAAAAATGTCACCATGTTTTCACTATAATATTTCCTTCCTGATTTGGAGAAAGCTGTTTCTGCACTGCATGTATGAATGGTGAGCATCTTCACACCTATTTGCTCTCTACAAATAAGCTTTTTTTGTGCTTCAGGATCTTGGGCCTTTCTTACTATTTCAAGTGCTTGCACTTTGGTAGTTCTGTTCGCAAAATGATAATGGCTTTGATTGTGGCTCAGAGTAGCCAGTGGAGAAGGTTGAGAATGAGTGTCCCAACACTGCATTGCTGACATCTGCCACAAAAATGGCTGTGCAGCATGCATCACTGTGGGTTGAGGATGTGTGCTTTGTCCTGCCAAGACATGCACTTCAGGCTTTATGGTTGTGAAGGATTGTGCATTTCAAGTCATCGCAGTGATAGACATGCATATGTCAGCCACAAGGTAGTATGTTTTCGACAAACATGTAATACTATGAGCTCTGCTGATTTGATGACGCAGGTGTAGGGGCAGAGCTTTGACAAGTAGTTATCTGGCTTACAAGCAGTTTGGAATTGTTTTTAAATATGGACAGTACTGGTATGAGGGTTGAGCCCTACTCTCAAGCCATTGGAGCAGGGGCAGAATAAATGTGAAGGATGCAGAGTGGAGCACAAATAGCCTCTTTGGTTGTCTGGATGATGACCTCCTGCAGTCAGCACTTGCCTCTGTATTTTGAACTCCATTGTATCAGGGGGAATGAATCCAATCAAGACCTTTTTGAGAGGAGATGATGGCTGGCAGCATGCAGGAGAAAAATAAATAGGGAAAAAAGACAATATATATGTAGCTTTTATGACATTCATCATTGTGGGTTAGGGATCTGTTGTCATAATCAGATAACTGGTTCCACACAGACAAGTTTTGGGATGTCTTTGTTTCTTCTGGCAAGAGTCAAGACTATAATTTTAGCTGTCTCCTTTTATCAAGGCCTTCTTTTAGGTTCATTGATTCCAGGCATAGTAGTGAATACAACCAAGCACCTAGCATTCAAGGATGCGAATCAGCCCTTTTGCAGGAGACTGTTTCTGTCTAGATTTCTTCGGCTCTTCAGTCTGATGTCAGTAGCAATTTTAGTTGTTCCATACACACATGTTGATATGAGTCTCTCTCAAACACACCTTGAATAAAATAAATAAAAAATAAATTAAATCATATTTAAGCTCTAGGAGTACTTGCATATCTATTTGGTGACACTGAACAGGCCACTCCTAATAGCCTGGCACTTGGTCAAAAACTACCATTTGGATAATTGTAACATTACACAGTAGGATTGGCCACCCTTTGTATGGGCCTTATAGTAGCTGATAAAGAGGGGTTGGCGGCAGTGATAACTATCTTATAGTCTGGGCAGAAGGGGGCATAGTTAGTAAACCTGTGCCACCCTTCCCAAGGAGTGTCTGTGTGTTTGTATATAAATCAAATCTCAAAGTGTGTGTCAGCTACTTGGGCAGGGACACAAAGCACTGGTTGGACAGAGAGGGTGCTAGAGGTCTTGGCTTGAGCCCTCAGCTGAGTTTTTAACTCTATAGCTGTACCAGTGGGGAGTCTTATTCGGGATCTGGAGACAGAGGGAGAAACAATCCCCTAGACTGACTGTGATCTCTGTATGCGCTTATGGGTAACTGTGCTTTACTGTGTGTGTACTTGTCATCCTCTCATTGTGTATGTCCCTCACTGTTGCCAGTGGTGAGGATTGAGGCTCCTTGATTACTGGGCCGGTGCAGGGACATCACAGAAGTAATGCCTGAACTGTATCAATAGTTTAAATGTATGTCTTTTTCAGACTTACTGGGACCTCCCCTAAGACAGCTTTGTTTTCACTAGGGCGACTGGCTTCATCATGGTCTCAATTATTTATTTTCTACTAGAACAGAAGTAATACCTATAAGATATAAAGACCAAATTAAATTTGTGTTTGCTCACTGGATTTAAAAAAAAGTCTATATATACTTTTCTTTATTAATATAAATATATCTATTTAAATTTCTTAAACCATGTGGAGCTGCAATCCAAGTGGACTGTTTTCAGGTTTGCCTGAAGTTTGCATATAACACAAGGTACACACAGTACTAGCACAAATTAAATAGCATTGCAAAGTTGTATTCTTAGATTAAATCAATAGAATAGATTTTACATTATTAATGTACAAAATGTAGAAAAATAAAATGAAAGTACATAAGTCAAGAGACTATATCTGGTTTTACAGGTATATAAAACGTAGAAGGATACATTAAAAGTTAAAGGTACTTGGTCTATATTACCCTAAAACACTAGTACAGTGGATATAAAAAGTTTACACACCCCTGTTAAAATGCTAGGTTTTTGTGATATTAAAAAATGAAACCACAATAAATCATTTAAAAACTTTTCCCACCTTTAATGTGACTTATAACCTGTACAATTCAGTTGAAAAACAAACAAATCTGTTAGGAGAAAAATATAAAAAAATAAAAAAGTACAATAAACTGGTTGCATAAGTGTTCACACCCTTAAACTAATACTTTGTTGAAGCACCTTTTGATTTAATTACAGCATTCCCCTTCTTTTTTTTTTATTTTAGCAAACATAATGCACTTTTATAAGTGTAGCCATATTGCCTGAGTCTAGTAGTCCTCACAGTTTCTGTCAACAATTGACATTACACTTCATTTCTGAAGTAGCACAAAAACAGAAAGCTGGCAATCATTGTAGTAGATAACCTATTGTGTTTTGTAACCTCATTATCAGTAGTAATATGCTTTTCACTGGTACAATTTTCACAGGTTGTACAAAAATCCAGATTTGTCTCCCCTTTTCTAACATTGGAAGCAGAACATGTCTCAGGATCTAAACATAGTTTAAG